>NW_028254619.1:0-15000 GCF_964263255.1 Lissotriton vulgaris
GTTCTCTAACGGGTTACGTGATTAGGCGGGTTACCGGGATAGAGCTGCGCGATCTGCATTTTAAAAACTATCCGAACACACAACCCGGCGTTCCAGGGATGAATTACGGTCCTGGTGCCAGTTTGTACGGTGAGGAGTCGTGGGCGGTACGCAGGATTCCTTGGGTTTAAAGTCCAGTACGAGCAATGTGCAAACCTCATTCATTATGCATTACTGCAGTAATGATGTGTAAATGATATGGGGCAATGTTTTAAGTGCAACATAGTGGATTACAAACGGGTTCAAATACCAACTGCAGGGGGTGTAAGCCAACCATTTGATGCTGCAATACACCATCGGAATAATCTGGTTCCATTTAGCACCAATGGCAGTTTATATACAAGGAAGGCTGCGACCCTAGTGTGTTGAAGATAGGTGTTCATGAATCTCAGCAAGGCTAGATACTATCACGGACAGATTAGCCCCTCTGGTCTTTTATTGTGTTTTATTGTCTGTTAACAACACATGTGTTTTGGCTGTTTATATACAAGGAATGCCACAATTGAAATGTGCTGAGGATTGGGGTGTATGAATCTCAGTAAGGCTAGATAAAATCACGGACAGAATTGCCCCTTTGGTCTTGTATCGTCTGTTAACAACAGACATGTGTGTTTTACAGATTGAGGTGACAATCGACAAAGAATTCCTGTCCTCTTCCAGCTGGTACGAGAGGATTTGGCTGGATAAGGGTAATCAGATGTTGTATTGGTGACATACATATTTGAGGCTGTGAGAGTTCTCCCATTATATGGTTTTTAATTTTGGCTTGTTTTCAACTCAACAGTTTCCACTATGAGAGTGTCCAATATTGGTGCAACGACCAAGTGGTGAGCCCTGATGAATCTGCCAATAAGTGTGTAGGGCAGTGAAACATGTTGGCTGTGGGTATTGGTACGCGAGGCTAAGCTACCACCCTTTTTAATTCACCTGTACACACCACAACTAATAATAAAATTGTAACTGTGGTGTGTCGGTTGATTTTAGACACTTTTTTTGTTTTCATACCGAGGAGTGAATCCTTGGATGTTGTTTGTCTTGCACCTGTTTATATGCACATGACACATATGGTTTTGCGTTGGGACACATTTTCTTTGAGGAGGTATGGCAACCGATGATGAGAAAGGGGCAAGAATTTGGTACTTACCTGCCTAAAGGCCCCAAGGGTGTTCTCCCGTGAGGTGCCTTCCTCCTCACCACACATTTTTTCTATGTTTATCTCACTATAAGTGTAGAAGGTGCACTGTTTTAGTTGAGCAGTCACTGGTGGGCTTTGTTGAGTTGAAAAACACGTCTGGATGATCTTCCTTAGTTTTTACGTTCAAAGAAACAATGATTTGTTTTTGGACAAACTGGCATGTTTGAGGTCATACGCCTAGACTGACGTTCTCAGAGGGCGTTCGCTGAGGAATTAAAGTACATAAATTCCAGCATAATGACATGCCTGATTAGATGAACACTAATCCTAGTCCAGGGTACAGGGATCTTTTGTTACTGATGCTAATTCAGAAAGCCAAAAAAGCGAAGATAAACCCCCTTGATAATATGCCCCTGAGTGCTCTGCAAAAATACTCATAGAACTGCTGAGATCAAAGGCTATTTTTGTTAAACAGCTGGCCCCCAAAAGGTGAAGGGGCACATCCGTAAGTCTGCGCATCATGCTGGAAGAGCTGTGGAACTATCCGTAACCTGGGAGTCTGGAAGCTGCTTCATGTGCTGAGACAGAGAAGAAGCATGCCTAACTATCTGGAACTCACTTCCTAAGAAAAGGGGAAGCCATGCTGCTGAGTCTGGAAAGGGACCTACCAGATCAAAGGACTATTTTAGGGTGAGTCACCAGAGTTTACCTGAGTATGTCTGTATGTATGTCACTTGACCTCCTTGAATGTTCCTATGTTTAAGCAACATGAGCAGACCAGATTATTGACAATCCCAGTGTGCTCACTTAAAGGCCATCAAAATAGAAGGACAAATGCATTTGTTCGGACTCAAATGTGTGCACACCAGTACCTGGACCTGCACCACAGACGAGAGGACAGAAGACAACCTACAGTAGAGCTGGGACCTTCCCAATCACTCTGGTTTCTCCAGAGATCTGCTCCTACAATGTGTCATGCACATGGAGAATGTGGTGGGATCTCCTGGAAGAGTCACTGCCTCTGCAAGGACATCTGTTCAAATATGTGGCTGTGGCCATCATGCTCACCTGTAACCCTAAGGAGCACCCAACACCTCATATGAATCCATAGTTTGAACTGAGTACTCACTGCAAGATTTACTATAGACTTTTGGGGAACATATGCTTAGGATAATCTAGCTCAAGAAGAGCTGTCCAGTAAAGAAAATCCCACCGACCTTCTGGTCACAGAAACATGGGAAACAGATCATTTGCACCCAATACCTTGGCTTGAATGTAGTGTACTGATTTCTTTGTAGACAGTGTCTATAGTACATCACCTTGTAGAAGTAGATAACGGTTTTTGTGTGTGTAGTATTCCATTTTGTGTAATTACAGAACTTCACTTTTTACAAAAAAAAGTGCAAACTGTTGTGTCTGTTGTTTGATTGAGCTTTGAGACTCTACTCCCCAAACTACCTCCATGAAAATTCTTTGATCGCTCACCCTCACTACACTGAGAGTCAAGTGCAGAAAGAGTGTACTTAACCCAATTTGGAGAGCCGTAGTAGGACACCAGAGGTCAACAACCCTAACCACCAAAATTTGACCTGCGACACTTAGTCACTCTAACAGGGTATGACAACATGTTTCTGGTTAACCATCCCGCAGCCTGTGTTCTGCATTTGTCCTTGTCAGCACTTTTTTGAAGGGCATAGCTTTCACTATGCCATTATGATCTTAAGAACATGTTTGCACATGCAAAGAGGCAATTTACAGACCAATATCAGCACAAATGCGCGATTAGAAAGACTTTGGGGCATATTATCAAGGGGGTTTATCTCTGCTTTTTTGGCTTTAAAAGCCAAGAAAGCGGAGATAAAATTATCTCCCTATTACCTAGCTGTCGCTAACACCAGTTAGCGACAGCTAGTAGGAGATAGCGACCATTTTGGGCCCCGCTTTGCATGTCAGTGATATTTATCACTAATGACATGCAAAGTGGGCGTGCCAAGATGTTAGCGACTGGAAACAGTCGCTAACATTGCTATCTCCTATTACCAACTTTTGGAGATATTCGCGCTAAGCGCGAATATCTCCAAAAGCTAACACCTGCCCTGAGCAGTTCTTAGCCATGTTATCCAATGGTAGGTGGATAACATGGCTAAGAGCATTAGCTCGGAAATGCATGAATATCGCTGACTTTTCAGCGATATTCATGCATTTCGGCCGATTTTTATCGCTTAGGAGATAAACCTTGATAATAGCAAGGTTCCTAAGCGATACAAATCGTCGCAGCTCGGCGATAAAAATATCGCCGCTAAACCAACATATCGATAATTATCGCTAGTTGTTGGTAATATGCCCCTTATGTCTTGGAATGATAGTAAAACCACTAAATCTCCGAGTGCTTCAGTATATTTAATATTTTTTTCAAGTAAAGCGATCAGCTATTGTACCATGGGTAGAATACAGTCAACTTCCTATTTAGCAAAATATAGTGGTGGAAAACACAGTCATAATGATCCCTAGAAACAAAAAAACATTTTTTTTGTGGAATCTTTGTAGTTTTGCAGTAAATAACTAGCAAAGTTTGAAGGTGAAAGATAAAGTTTCTCTGGCACTGACTCACAAAACATTACTAACAGAGATGGTGACAATGTCTAACGAGCAATTAGTTTCCAGTATGTGGCAGTTTTGTCATTTCAGGTAAAAAATGTCTGGCGTTCCAGTCTTAATGGATGCTTCACTCTGTTAAGACATATGTCCCAAATATATCTCCCTTACGATTTAGCCTCAAGTTATGAAGGTTTCTTGAGTTAAGGTAGATTTATCTGACCCGATTACTTATTTAATTCACCTTTATAACATTAGGATGCGCTGCTAATGTAATTAATTTTAAAGTACAGGGAATTATTTATATACATTTTTTTTTAAAGAGCTGCGTGCAGCCAGTGGCGGCTTCTGGACACTTAAGGGAAAAATATACGTGCCCTCTAATCTGAAATTAACAATCTAATGTACCCAGATAGCATGATACACATCATAAGGCTCAAAGTTGAGCTTTTTTTAACCACCATGCACTAAAAAAGGGCACAGCTTTACTTTGCTATTGGTGCAACTATTGCAAGCACCAACTGCATTTTAGAGAGGTTCTTATTGTTTTACATCATGTTTTATTCAAGAGCAAAAATATAGCCAACAGCATTATTTTTCCAGTAACGTTTCATTGGAAGAGTTGTTAAAGCCAATAGGTCGAGGGTTATTGGGATAACGTGCAAAGCAATGCAAAGACAATCGTGTAAATTCATATACATATATACATGAAGATTTATATTGTCACTGAAAAAAGCAAGGGTTAAAGTAATACACTTGAAATGAGTTAATGACTAACGATCAACAATCAAAAGCCACTAAAATTCTCCAGTGATATCTCAGTGAGCTCACTATAACTTGCCACCCCGCCAAGCACTGTTTATGACCTTACATATTACATCACTCATGACATGTTAAAGGGCTTAATTGATAACATCATCCAATGAATGAGGGTGCCGTTCGTGCTCAAGGGATTGTTCTGCTGCTCGGACTATTCTGAAGCCCTCACCTTTGCTTCAGTGGGAACTGCTGCCGTTTCTTGCCCTGTGTTCGTTCTTCCCCAGGACACACTGCTGATTGGAGTTTGGGTTGCTGAGGGGGAGCGGGACTGCGAGGACCAGAGTTACTAGCGCTTTGAGTCCACGCGCACCTGGTGCCTCTTCCCGCCCCCTCCTCCCTGCAGACTATTAAACCACGCCTCATGGCCCCCGCTTCACGGGCGCCGTTCGTGCTCAAGGGATTGTTCTGCTGCTTGGACTATTCTGAAGCCCTCACCTTGGCTTCAGTGGGAACTGCTGCCGTTTCTTGCCCTGTGTTTGTTCTTCCCCAGGACACACTGCTGATTGGAGTTTGGGTTGCTGAGGGGGAGCGGGACTGCGAGGACCAGAGTTACTAGCGCTTTGAGACCACGCGCACCTGGTGCCTCTTCCTGCCCCCTCCTCCCTCTACTAAGCAACGCCCACACTCGCGCACGCGGGACGGCGCCGGCGGGTGCTGGGCGAAGCCCGGGCCAAGGGCGGGCCCGTTTTTGCCCGTTCTTGACCGGTCGAGACCGGACCGGGCCCACCTTCTTGATTTGGTCATCGGACTTCACCTACTAACCCTGTAAACCATGGCTGGTCGCGAACTGAGGAGTAAGTCTTCTACAGCTGGAGGGTCAACAGTGGGAGGTATGGAAAAAAATGTAATCAGAGCCAACTCCCTAATTGATACTGAAATATCTGTTTTGGAAAAACGTCTGTCACAGGAAATTTCAGCAAATAAAAGATCTTCCCTGGGAACTATTGCTAACGCCAAAACGCCAGAGAGGAATCTGGATACTGTTTCTACAGTGCCCTGTGCGGCTGGCCAAGACAATATTCCCGAAGGGGATGAGCATGTTATGCAGGACTTGGATATTTTAGTCAATGAAATCTTGCCTGAAATTAATCAAATTCTAGATAATCATGCAACTACACCACCTGACCCTGGGGTTAACACTAATAACATCTTGTCTCAGGGGGTCAAAGAAGGGGCTATCCCTAAAAGAAAGAGGGCTTATAATAAGAAAGATGGAAGTAAGGCTAAATTAGCAAAGTTACAACATGTTAGTAAATCCCCATCCACACCAACGGGGGGCAAAAAGCTTTTACAAATGGGTCAGTTGTTCTAACTACGCCCCCTCCAGTTACACAGTCCAGCTTGGGTGCGTTATTTAAATCTATTTTATTCCCCCTAGAAGCTAAAATGGAGCAAATTGAACTCAGATTGTCTAATATTGAGAAGGTTACATCTGCCCTAATAGCGAACTCAAGTATGACCAACAAGCCGAGTGTAGCCTTAATCCCTGTATCCCAAACCGGATGTTTCCCACCTTAGTAGACGGAGGGGCGCCTATCCATAACTGTAGACCCCCTGGTCTACCAGGCTCTAACCCTGTGAACCAGGTACCACGAAAGCAGACACCTACTCCCGTGCCGGGGGGTAGTAGTGTCCAGGGGTAAACTGATGACTGTCATCTGGGACCGCGAGTATCAGCAAAAGAGTGTAGAGTTAACAGATCACGCTTACCAGACCTTCCACCTGAAGCAAATCGTTTTATGGTGGTCCTGGCGGGAGCTCCCGCTTTGGAAGAGGGGGAAGAAGAAACTTTTAGTTCGCTAAAAAGTAAGGTAGTCAGGTGGTTAAACTGGAACAGAACCCTGCTGGCCCATTTACATAATGAAATCATCATGGTAAGAAGGGTGCCCTGGTTGGGTAAGACAGTTAAGACCATAAAAGGGGATTGTATAACGGTCAATTTTAGAGACCCCAGAACTGTCTCCCATATCTGTGCTGGGTTCAACAGATCATTTGACTCTACTATCCAGACCCTACCACTGTCCTTCTTTTTTCCACCTAATCGTATGGCCTATGGTAGAGGTCGGGATGACTGGAGGGGAAGAAATAGAAGATTTGAAGCAAGACCAGTCCCTATACCTAAGAATGCTCCCTACTGTGACTATAACCGTTTTAGTTGTCTCGATGCAGTAGAGTGACTACCCCCTGCTGCCCAGTTATCACCAATGGGGGGAACTCTTGATATGAGCAAAGAAATACTGGTTGGAAGTGTAGAGCCTCCAGGAAATTACCCTGTGGAGTGCTTGCCAGCGGCTGTAGTTCCCCCGGGTATAATTCACCTATCGACCCCTACCCCTACTAATTCTGTGGAGCATCTGCCAATGGTTGTAGTTCAACCGGGTATAAATCACCCATTGGTCCACACCACTACTGACTCTAGGGAGCACTTGCCAGTAAAATCAGTACCCCTAAAAGAACCCGTGGTCATGGAGGATGTCCTTTGTGGAAGCGGATATAAACTAGCGAGTTGGAATATCGCCGGCTGGCGACAAAAGGAAGAGACTCTTGGTTGGAGGAAGTCTGTTACTAATTATGACATACTCTGCCTCCAAGAGACGTGGTCCACGGTCGAGATACATTTTGACGGTTATGTGTCCTACAATTGTTTAGCGCAAGAATCTACCATGGGCAGAGCAAAAGGCGGGTTGGTGATTTTACTGTCTGTTAATTTCCTGGTCCAAGTAAGATCTCATACCACCATCTTATTCCACTCACAAGTATTATGTCTGGAGCAATATGGGGGTCGAGATATTTTGCTAATTAACCACTATAACAATGTGTTTGATTCCTATAGCTTCAGTGTTGTTAATGATCTGGAGACTGCTGTTATGAAAATTGGAAGGGCTATTCATACCCCATTTGACATCATATGGGGAGGGGATTTTAATATTCGTACATGCCCCTATTAATTTACAAATGCATGTAGTTTTGATGGGGCAAATGGGGAGGACCGGGCTCATTTTGTTCACACTATATATGGTGACTCCCTCAATACACTCATGCTCAAACTAGACCTGTTAATCCACCAGCCAGCAGACGACAGTGAGGGCAATATAGTTCTGACTTTCGTAGGGAGGAATTCAGCTTCTGTTATTGATTATTTATTGGTCTCAGCCAAAATTAGCCCCCTTTGTGCCACACCGGTAATAGTTGATCTAGGCCTTAGTGACCATAATGCCATTACTATGCTTACTTTAATCTGGGGGATGAAGGCACCAGTTAACCGCTGGACTGTTGCTGAAATAATACCCTGTAGACAGAATGGCATCAGGATCAAATGGTGTGGTGATAACTCAGAAAAATTGCTGCGTAAAATCGTGGGAGCTAGTTTCCAAGAGCTGCAATGTTGCTTAGACGATGATGCAGTTGCATAATGTACTGTTGCTGAATTTGAGAAACGTAATGATATCATTAAAAGGACTTTAACCATTATCAATGCTAATAATAAGAGGGCTACCGTAGGCTGGTTTGACAGGGCTTGCAAGAAGTCCCTACAAGAGTTAAAGAAAGCTCTCTCTAACCGCCCGAGGGACAGGGAAGTAGTTAAACATCTTAGGGCAACTTATAATCACCATCTGAAACATAGAAAGCAGGAGTTAAGGGAGGAGGCGTGGGACAATCTCTCAAAAGCGGCAGAGCTGCGGGACAGTAAGCTTTTTTGGAATACCGTTAATAGTCCTTTCCTCCAAAAAGAGGAATTCCCTGCATTATCTGCCCAGGTTAGTGAGGAAAGCTGGGTTTTGTACTTCACCGGAATCTTTGACCCGGGCGGTGAGGATTCTACATGTTCCGGTGATGTAGCTATTGGCCCAAAGTTACCCCTCAACATTACTATTCTAGAGGTAGATAACGCTATCCGGAATAGTAAGGGAGGGAAGGCCCCAGGACCAGACGGGGTCCCGGTTGACCTATATAAAACAGACTTATTGTTATGGAGCCCCCTTCTGACACAGGTCTTTAACGCGTCAGTCAAGGAAAGCACTCCATCCACATGGGGTGAGTCCATAATCTTACCAATCTATAGGAAGGGAGATGGAGGTGAGGCTAAGAACTACCACCCTATCTCCCTTCTCGATTCATCACTAAAAATAATGAGAAGGGTGCTCCTCCTGCGTCTGGAAGAGTGGGCAGAGGATAACGGTGACCTTGCGGATTCCCAATTCGGGTTCCGCAAGGGCCTTGGTACAATCGAGCAGTGTATTAATTTAGATTTAATCATTGGTAAATACACCAGAGCCAAGCAGGCCTCTTTATTCCTCTGCTTCGCGGATCTTACCAGCGCATTTGATCTTGTGGATCATGCCCTTCTATGGTCGATATTACTTGACTTGGGCGCCCCTGCTGCAATTATCTATTTCCTGGCCAGATTATACAATAGCAGTACAAAAGGGGATGGTGATGGTTCATGTCTTCCCTGGACCGGAAACAAGCTTCTGCGGACCGGTTTCTGGCATTTCTGCCAACTTCAGCCCGGCTTGCTTGAATCCAGTGGCAAAGTGAGCAAGGGACTCACGTCTGAGCATACCCTGCCACACTTATGGCGTTATCAAAAGCGGTACAAAAGGGGGTGGTGATGGTCCATCACCACCCCCTTTTTTACAGATTATACAATAAGCTGTCGGCCCAAATTCGTTTCAGTCAAATGGGGGAATGTACCAATAAGATCAAGGTCAAATCAGGGATTAGGCAAGGCTGTGTTTTAGCCCCGTTGCTTTTTTCGCTTTATATAAATGCTATGGACTCCGAGCAGAAAATGGGCAACGCTGATGCACCGTTAGTTGAGGGCCAAGCGATTCCGGTACTGCTTTACGCAGACAACACCGTTCTATTATCTAGAACACCAGTAGGTCTGCAGAGGCTAATGAACAGTTTTTTCGAATTTATAAAGGGGAGGAAATAAAAAATTAATATTTCTAAAACTTTTATTATGGCATGTGGAAAGAAGGTGAAAAAGTTGAAATCATTCCAGTTTAAGGATCAAAAAATTGAAGTGGTGGATAAATTCTGCTACTTAGGAATTACCTTCAGTAGCAGTGGTAGCAGGTTGGCCCCCGTCCTCCGCAAGCAGTTCCTCTGAGCGTTGTGCTGCTGAGCCACCAGTTACTTTAGGGGGTGCGCTAGGGGGGGCAGAGGTGAAGATATTTTCTAGTTCAGTGGCCAGCCCATTCATTTCATCCACCCTTGACTCCGCGCTATCTGTCTTCAGAGAGCTGTTCATACTACTGTTTTGTGCCCCCTTGTCCTCAGCTATCTTTTTTCTTTCCAATGTCTTTAATGATTTTAGAGCTTAAGTTAGTATTTATATTAGCAGCGCTTTTACTTTTGCTCATGGACTGTTTAGATTCCTCCTGTGCCGGAAGGCTGTTGCCTCCCTTACCTCCAAACATCCCAGGAACGATTAGAACTTTACCACGAGCTCCCTTCTCTGCCCTCTGGCTCCACTCGGCGCTGCTCTTTCTCCTTGGCTGCCTCCCTTGTGCTGCCATGATTGCCGATCTCGATCGGGCGCTGGATTCCAAAGATTGTTTTTTACCGGCACAGCGGGTCAAGGAGACCGGCTTGATCCCTCCGGTCCCATCCGCATCCTTCACCGTCCTCCCCTTTGGAGGCATGCTCACAGAGAGACACGCGATTGCTACAATTTCCACCACGTTGAGCCGCTGCACTTCCAGCCTCCTCACGCACCTATCCGCGACCACTGATGCTCTCATCGCCCTCAACGCTCGGGCTGCTAAGGACAACGCTGCCGGTGAAAGCTGGATCCGCATCTGTTTGGGACAAAGAATCTCCCACCTGGAATCAAAAGGAATGCTGAAGGTATGTTGTTTCTCCTCTTCCCGAAAAGCTGGTTAGGCAGTCATTCTTTGGGCATTAGATTTAGAGTTGGTTTAAGGCATCTTCGGTCGTGGACGGGAGAGCAGCTTCCCGCAAGAATCACGCAGCCGCCATCTTGCTGCACACCAGTCCTAAAGAAAAGAATGTCACTTAAGTACAAATGGCCTGATACAATTGTGCCCATTTTTATTGCACCTTTTGACTGCTGTTGTGTACCAGGCATGATTCAAAGCCTCTGAGTTTAAAAATCTAACCCTGATACTAGATGGGGATAAGTAAGGAACGATACCACTGCGCGGGTGGAAAAACCACAATCATCCCAATCTGCTTTGTCAGTAGGAAGTAACACGGACAAGCTCACCGTGGCAGCATCCATTAGAGCAACCCTTCGTAATGCACAGAACCAGTTCAGGTTTAGTTTTCTAGTTTGCTTTGTTTTACATGTCATTTTAGGATGATAAAGGGCCCAGTATGCAAAGCCAAGCGAGGATGATCGGTCACATGATAAAATGAGGCCTTGTGCAAAATTTACTGACGTTTTACACCGCAACTATGTGGGTAGTTTTTAGGTCTCGCCTAAGCCATGGCGTTAGCAATGCTTGGTGAGATATTAAGTAGGGGCTTTCAAAACTGCTCCCAAAGTGCGGATCGGGTACAGTGCATGTGCGCCGGGCGCACACACCATTTGTCCGCCTGCTGATCACTTTCGCGGCCGCTTTGATGTTCTCAGTAAGCAGCGCGGCCACTAAGAACATCAAAGCGGCCGCGAAAGTGCTCACCATTTGCCGCACAGAGCACTCTATAAACCACACTTTCCACTAATCATGGACATCAAACCGAATAGCTGTTTACTAGACCATCAAGAAAGCGTCTAGCGTTCTCATTAGGAGTAGGAAAGCACTACACAAATTATATTTGTTTGCTAATAAATTGAATTTACGGATGTGTGCCAAATAGCATACCAAATTCGTCCATCCTTATGCATGACACTACTTACGCGTAAGCATCCATTTGTCACTCCATTCAAGCTCAAGAATAGACAAAGTGACAAAAATCCAAGAACGGAATATCAGTTCTTGACATGCCATGTAACTACAGACATTGGCTATACAACACACATACTTTATCCCACCCATTGCATTACCAGGGACTAGATTGCTACCCGCCCTGACAGCGCTTCAGCGCCGATCTTCAGTGACAGAAAACGCTATGCAGTTGCCACTACAATTCATGTATAGAGTCTGTTAATATTCAGGCACCTTAACATGCCTGCTGGCAACGCCATAGCAGTATTCCCTCATGTTGAAGACTGTCTGAAAAAGAGAAATTCCAACCCATGAGCGAATGACAGGCCGTGCTTGTTCTGAATTAACCAGAGCTCTCCTTGGCATTAAACTGCTGCTCTTTTCTATCACTTTTTACATTTCCGTTGATTGCAAACATGTGTATGGCCCTTTTACAATAACCGGGTCCTTTGTTTCGACATTTGTGCCTGCCTTTTCCTCCTTTATGACCCTCGGTTCTCTTTTTCTCTCTCTGTCTTCCCTGTGGCAATTTCACCAGCAGACGAAGCTGATTACAAAGCAAGGCTTCTCACTCATGTAATCAGCAAGCACCACCATGCCCACCACCACCACATCCACAACCACCACCTCCCCCACCAGCACGTCCATCACTACCAAATCCACTACCACTACGTCTGCCACCACCACCACACCCACCTCCACCACCACCACTTCCACCACCACCACCACTACCACCACCACGCCCACCACCACCATGTCCACCGCATCCACCACCACGTCCACCACCACCATGTCCACCACCACCACCACACCCACCATGTCCACCACGTCCACCATCACCACCTCCACCACCACCACCACGTCCACCAACACTACATCCACCACATCCACAACCACTATGTCCAGCACCACTACGTCCACCACCACCACGTCCACCACATCCACCACCATGTCTACCTCTACCATGTCCACCACCACCACCACCACCATGTCCACCACCACAGCCACCAACACATCCACCACAAGGCCACTACCACCTCCCCCACTACCACGTCTACCTCCACCACCACCACATTCACTACTACACCAAGTCCACCACCAAGTCCACCACCACATCCACCACTACATCCACCACCACATCCACCACCACCATGTCCACCACCACCACGTCCACCACGTCCACCTTCACACCCACCACCACCACGTCCACCACCACGTCCACCACTACCACTACCACGTCCACCACCACCATGTCCCATGTCCACCACCACCACGTCCACCACCACCATGTCCACCACCACTGCCTCCACCACCACCACATCCACCACCACCACCTCCACCACCACCACATCCACCATCACTACGTCCAATACCACTACATCCACCACCACCATGTCCAACACCACCACATCCACCAGCACCACTACCACACCCACCTCCACCACCACCATGTCCACCACCACTACCACCACCACCACGTCCACCAACACCATGTCCACCACATCCACCACCACCATGTCCACCACTACCACCACCATGACCACGACCACTACCACATCCACCACATCCTCCACCACTACATCAACCACCACACCCACCTCCACCACCACCACGTCCACCACCACCACCACGTCCACCACCACCATGTCCACCACATCCACCACCATGTCCACCACCACCACATCCACCACCACCATGTCCATCATGTCCACCATCACCACCTCCACCACCACCGCGTCCACCACCACCACATCCACCTTCACACGCACCACCACCACATCCACCACCATCACATCCACCACCACCACCACGTCCACCACCACCACCACATCCACCGCTACCACGTCCACCACCACCACGTCCACCACCACCACATCCACCACCACCACCATGTCCACCACCACTGCGTCCACCACCACCACATCCACCACCACCACCATGTCCACCACCACCACCACCATATCCACCACCACTACCACCACCACCACGTCCACCACCACCATGTCACCACATCCACCACCACGTCCACTACCACCATGTCCACCACTACCAACAACATGTCCACCACCACCACGGCCACCACCATGTCCATCATGTGGCCACTACCATGTCCACCACTACCATGTCTACCTCCACCACCACCACATCCACTACCACCACCATTTCCACCACCAAGTCCACCACCACGTCCACCACCACACTAACCTCCGCCACCACCACGTCCACCACCACCAGGTCCACCACCACCATACCCACCACCACCATGTCCACATCCACCACCACCATGTCCACCACTACCATGTCCACCACATCCACAACAACCATGTCCACCACCACCACCACCAGGCGCCCACCACCACGTCCAACACAAGGCCACCTCACTCTATCCATCTATCGCCCTCACTCTATCTATCTATCTATCTATCTATCTATCTATCTATCTATCTATCTATCTATCTATCTATCTATCTATCTATCTATCTATCACCATCTATCTATCTATCTATCTATCTATCTATCTATCTATCTATCTATCTATCTATCTATCTATCTATCTATCTATCTATCTATCTATCTATCTATCTATCTATCTATCTATCTATCTATCTATCTATCTATCTATCTATCTATGTATCTATGTATCTACCTATCTATCTGTCTATCTGTCGCCCTCAATCTATACATCGACCTCTATCTATCTATCTATCTATCTATCTATCTATCTATCTATCTATCTATCTATCTATCTATCTATCTATCTATCTATCTATCTATCTATCTATCTATCTATCTATCTATCTATCTATCTATCTATCTATCTATCTATCTATCTATGTATCTATCTATCTATGTATCTACCTATCTACCTGTCTATCTGTCGCCCTCAATCTATACATCGACCTCTATCTATCTATCTATCTATCTATCTATCTATCTATCTATCTATCTATCTATCTATCTATCTATCTATCTATCTATCTATCTATCTATCTATCTATCTATCTATCTATCTATCTATCTATCTATCTATCTATCTATCTATGTATCTATCTATCTATGCATCTACCTATCTACCTGTCTATCTGTCGCCCTCAATCTATACATCGACCTCTATCTATCTATCTATCTATCTATCTATCTATCTATCTATCTATCTATCTATCTATCTATCTATCTATCTATCTATCTATCTATCTATCTATCTATCTATCTATCTATCTATCTATCTATCTATCTATCTATCTATCTATCTCTCTATCTGTCTGTCTGTCTGTCTGTCTGTCTGTCTGTCTGTCTATCGCCCTCCATCTATCGCCCTCACCCTATCTATCTATCTATCTATCTATCTATCTATCTATCTATCTATCTATCTATCTATCTATCTATCTATCTATCTATCTATCTATCTATCTATCTATCTATCTTTCTGTCACCCTCACTCTATCTTTCTGTCGCCCTCACTCTATCTTTCTGTCGCCCTCACTCTATCTTTCTGTCGCCCTCACTCTATCT